>NC_057387.1:12287245-12333151 GCF_019320065.1 Cervus canadensis
TTGATAGGTGTGGTCCCGTTGCCATTTACTTTGTTGTTTTGGGTTCACGTTTATACAACCTTTGTGCATTTCCTGTCTAGAGAAGATCCTTTAGCATTTGTTGAAGAGCTGGTTTGGTGGTGCTGAATTCTCTCAGCTTTTGCTTATCTGTAAAGCTTTTGAGTTCTCCTTCATATCTGAATGAGATCCTTGCTGGATACAGTAATCTAGGTTGTAGGTTATTCTCTTTCATTACTTTCAGGACGTCCTGCCATTCCCTTCTGGCCTGGAGGGTTTCTATTGATAGGTCAGCTGTTATCCTTATGGGAATCCCTTTGTGTGTTATTTGTTGTTTTTCCCTTGCTGCTTTTAATATTTGTTCTTTGTGTTTGATCTTTGGTAGTTTGATTATTATGTGTCTTGGGGTGTTTCGCCTTGGGTTTATCCTGTTTGGGACTCTCTGGGTTTCTTGGACTTGAGTGGCTATTTCCTTCCCCATTTTAGGGAAGTTTTCAGCTATTATCTCCTCGAGTATTTTCTCATGGCCTTTCTTTTTGTCTTCTTCTTCTGGAACTCCTATGATTCGAATGTTGGGGCGTTTCACAGTGTCCCAGAGGTCCCTGAGGTTGTCCTCATTTCTTTTGATCCTTTTTTCTTTTTTTCCTCTCTGCTTCATTTATTTCCACCATTTTATCTTCTACCTCACTTATCCTATCTTCTGCCTCCGTTATTCTACTCTTGGTTCCCTCCAAAGTGTTTTTGATCTCATTCATTGCATTGTTCATTTTTAATTGACTCTTTTTTATTTCCTCTAGGTCTTTATTAAACAATTCTTGTATCTTTTCAATCTTTGTCTCCAGGCTATTTATCTGTAACTCCATTTTGTTTTCAAGATTTTGGATCATTTTTATTATCATTATTCTAAATTCTTTTTCAGGTAGATTCCCTATCTCCTCCTCTTTTGTTTGACTTGGTGGGCATTTTTCATGTTCCTTTACCTGTTGGGTATTTCTTTGCCTTTTCATCTTGTTCAGATTGCTGTGTCTGGAGTGGGCTTTCTGTATTCTGGAGGTCTGTGGTTCCTTTTTATTGTGGAGGATTTACCCAGTGGGTGGGGTTAGACGATTGGCTTGTCAAGGTTTCCCGGTTAGGGAAGCTTGCGTCAGTGTTCTGGTGCGTGGAGCTTGATTTCTTCTTTTTGGAGAGCAATGGAGTGCCCAGTAATGAGTTTTGAGATGGGTCTATGTGTTAGGTGTCACCTTGGGCAGTCTGTATGTTGACATTCGGGGCTATGTTCCTGTGTTGCTGGAGAATTTGCGTGGTATGTCTTGCTCTAAAACTTACTGGCTCTTGGGTGGTGGTTGGTTTCAGTGTAGGTATGGAGGCTTTTGGACGGTCACTTATTGCTTAAAGTTCCATGTAGTCAGGAGTTTTCTGGTGTTCTCAGGTTTTGGGCTTAAGTTTCCTGCCTCTGGATTTCAGTTTTATTCTTCCTGTAGTCTCAGGACTTCTCCAACTATACAGCACTGATAATAAAACTTCTAGGTTAATGGTGAAAAGATTCTCCCCTGTTAGGGACACCCAGAGAGGTTCACAGAGTTACATGAACAGGAGAAAAGGGAGGAGGGAGATAGAGATGAGCAAGAGGAGAAAAAGGGGGACTCAAGAGGAGAGAGACAGATCTACGCAGCTGTCTGTTCCCAGAGTGTTCTCCGTATCTCAGACACCTACAAGGATTCACAGAATTGGATTGGGAAGAGAAGGGGAAAGGAGGAAATAGAGGTGTTCTGAAGTAGAAAACAGAGAGTCAAGATTGGGAGAGAATAATCTTCGGTTTAAAGATAGGGCTTCTCTTTTTTTTTGGTAAGGTTATAGTGTAGTGAAAATGAAAATGAAGAGTAGTAGAGGAGTACTAGAGGACTTTAAAAGAAATAAGAGAAAAAGAAAAATAGAAAATAAAAGAGAAAACGGAAAGAAAAAAAAGAAGAAAAAAGAAAAAAAAAAAAAAAAAAAAAAAAAAAAAAAAAAAAAAAAAAAAAAAAAAAAAAAGAAAGAAAGAAAAAAAAAAATTTTTTTTTCCCTAATTAAAAAAATCGTAAAAATCTATGTAAATGAAAGTTAAGGAGTAATGGGGGAGTAATAGGGAATTTTAAAGGAAAATAAAAGAGAAAAAATAAAAAAGAAAAAATATAAAAAGAAAAAAAAAATTTTTTTTTTTTTTTCCTTACTTAGAAAAAAAAAGTAAAAATATATCTAGGAGTTTCTCTGGAGCTGCTGCGGTCAGTGTGGGTTCGGCTCAGTTTCAGATAGCTCCTCGTTCCAGCTTACACTTCTCGATATCTACAGGGCCCTTCCAGTGAAGTCGGTGTTTTCTAGAGGGATTTTGATCTGTTGCACCAGTCCCTTCTGAAGCGGTTCCCTTTGTTTATTTGGCTTCTGTTTGCCGGTCTCTTCAGACTCTCATTTCCGCCCTGACACAGGCCGGCGGAGGTGGACTCTTATTCAGTCAGCTAGTTCCGTTGCTCTGCTGGGAGGGGCTGACGCTGCGGGGAGGGGCTGGCGCTGCGGGGCGGGGCTGACGCTGCGGGGAGGGGCTGGCCCTGCGGGGGCGGGCTGGCGCTGCCCGGAGGGGCTGACGCTGCTTTCTCCGTCTGCCGCTGCTCGGGCTCCCGGCTGTTCTATATGGAGCGCGCCCCGCGCTGCGCTAGGTTCCAGCCCTCGGGTGTTACACAAAAGCGCGGAAGGAAAAGCTGCGCCTGCTCTCTGTGCCTTCCCCGTCAGAGCGGTCCAGGCAGCGAGGGGCTTGATGGGCGCACTATCCCCGGGTGTGGCGCACTCACTCCCTTCCGCGGACCCAGTCTCAGTTTCCGCTGGCGCCAGTCGGGTGCGCGCGCCTTCCGCCCTCCGCGTCCCCAGCCCCAGTCCCCGCCCCGCGCCGGTCGGGTGCCTGCGCCCTGTGTCTCGCCGCGACCTTCCCCTCCCCCCTGCCTCCTGCCTCCGGCGGGGCTGGGCGGGTCCGCAGCCTGCGACCTCTTCTTGGGACTTTCTCCGTCCCTTTGTTCTGCGAACGGCCGGCAGTGTGTTCCGGCCGGTCAACTCTCTCCCCCTAGGTCTCCCACAGTTCAAGTTGGCACCTCACAGAAGCTCCCTCCGATTGTCCTCAGGGCACTCAGGCCGGGACCCTAGCCCAAGCAAGGCCGCCTAAGACTCCCTTCCCGGGACGGGTCTCCGTCCTTAGCTCTTTTGTCTCACTTTTTATCCTTTATATTTTGTCCTACCTCCTTTCGAAGACAATGGTCTGCTTTTCTGGGCGCCTGATGACCTCAGCTAGCGATCAGAAGTTGTTTTGTGAGGTTTGCTCTGCATTCAGTTATTCTTTTGATGAATTTGTAGGAGAGAAAGTGGTCTCCCCGTCCTACTCCTCCGCCATCTTGGCTCCTCCCCCTATTTTTTTTTTAAGATTTCTTTCCTTCTACTAATCCTGGGGTTCGTAATTTGTTCCTTGTCAAGTTGCTTTAGGTGTAGAGTTAGGGTATTTATTTGAATTTTTTCTTGTTTCTTGAGGTAAGCTTGCATTGCTATGAACCTTCCCCTTAGCACTGCTTTTACGGTGTCCCATAGGTTTTGGGTTGTTGTGTTTTCATTTTCATTTGCTTCTATGAATATTATGATTTCTTTTTTATTTCTTCTGGGCTTTGTAGGTCATTCACAAGCATGTTGCTCAGCCTCAATATGTTGGAATTTTTAATAGTTTTTCTCCTGTAATTGACATGTAATTACTGCATTGTGGTCAGAAAAGATGCTTGGAATGATTTCAATTTTTTTTAATTTACCAAGGCTAGATTTATGCCCCAGCATGTGGTCTATCCTGGAGAAGGTTCCGTGTGCACTTGCGAAAAAGGTGAAATTCATTGTTTGGGGGTGAAATGTCCTATAGACATCAATTAGGTCTAACTGGTCTATTGTACCATTTAAACATCCATTTATGATAAAAACTCTCCAGAAAGCAGGAATGGAAGGAACATACCTCAACATATAAAAACTATATATGACAAACCCTCAGCAAACATTATCCTCAATGGTGAAAAATTGAAAGCATTTCTCCAAAAATCAGGAACAAGGCAAGGGTGCCCACCCTCACCACTACTATTCAACATAGTTTTGGAAGTGTTGGCCACAGCAATCAGAGCAGAAAAAGAAATAAAACGAATCCAGATTGGTAAAGAAGAAGTAAAACTCTCACTGTTTGCAGATGACATGATCCTCTATATAGAAAACCCTAAAGATCCACCATATAATTACTAGAACTAATTAATAAATACAGTAAAGTTCCAGGATATAAAATTAACACAGAGAAATCCCTTGCATTCCTAAACACTAACAATGAGAAAACAGAAAGAGAAATTAAGGAAACAATTCCATTCACCATTGCAACAAAAAGAATAAAATACTTAGGAATAAATCTACCTAAAGAAACAAAAGACATATATATAGAAAATTATAAACACTGATGAAAGAAATCAAAGAGGACACAAATAGATGGAGAAATAAATATACTGCGTTCCTGGATTGGAAGAATCAATATAGTGAAAATAAGCATACTATGCAAAGCCATCTATAGATTCAATGCAATCCCTATCAAGCTACCAACGGTATTTTTCACAGAACTAGAACAAATAATTTCACAATTTGTATGGAAATACAAAAGACCTCGAACAGCCAAAACATCTTGAGAAAGAAGAATGGAACTGGAGGAATCAACCTGCCTGACTTCAGGATCTACTACAAAGGCACAGTCATCAAGACAGTGTGGTATTGGCACAAAGACAGAAATATAGATCAATGGAACAAAATAGAAAGCCCAGAGAAATCCATGCACCTATGGACACCTTATCTTTGACAAAGGAGGCAAGAATATACAATGGAGAAAAGACAACCTCTTTAAGAAGTGGTGCTGGGGTCTATTTTATCTGATATAAGTATTGCGACTCCTGCTTTCTTTTGGTCTCCATTTGTGTGAAATATTTTTTCCAGCCCTTCACTTTCAGTCTGTATGTGTCCCTTGCTTTGAGGGGGGTCTCTTGTAGACAGCATATATAAGGTTCTTGCTTTTGTATCCATTCAGCCAGTCTTTGTCTTTAGGTTGGGGCATTAAACCCATTTACATTTAAGGTAATTATTGATAAGAATGGTCCCATTGCCATTTGCTTTGTTGTTTTGGGTTCACATTCATACAACCTTTCTGTGTTTCCTGTCTAGAAACACAAACTTTAAATGACACAATGGTCCAGCTAGACCTAATTGATATCTATAGGACATTTCACCCCAAAACAATCAATTTCACCTTTTTCTCAAGTGCACATGGAACCTTCTCTAGAATAGATCACACCCCGGGCCATAAATCTAGCCTTGGGAAATTAAAAAAAATTGAAATCATTCCAGTCATCTTTTCTGACCACAATGCAGTAAGATTAGATCTCAATTACAGGGGGAAAAAAAACTATTAAAAATTCCAACGTATGGAGGCTAAATAACACACTTCTGAATAATGAACAAATCATAGAAGAAATCAAAAAAGAAATCAAAACATGCATAGAAACGAATGAAAATGAAAACACAACAACCCAACCTATGGGACACTGTAAAAGCAGTGCTAACGGGAAGGTTCATAGCAATACTTGAGGCTTACCTCAAGAAACAAGAAAAAAGTCAAATAAATAACCTAACTCTACACCTAAAGCAACTAGAGAAGGAAGAAATGAAGAACCCCAGGGTTAGTAGAAGGAAAGAAATCTTAAAAATTAGGGCAGAAATAAATGCAAAAGAAACTAAAGAGACCATAGCAAAAATCAACAAAGCTAAAGCTGGTTTTTTGAAAAAATAAACAAAATTGACAAACCATTAGCAAGACTCATTAAGAAACAAAGAGAGAAGAACCAAATTAACAAAATTAGAAATGAAAATGGAGAGATCACAACAGACAACACTGAAATACAAAGGATCACAAGAGACTACTACCAGCAGCTCTATGCCAATAAAATGGACAACTTGGAAGAAATGGACAAATTCTTAGAAAAGCAAAACTTTCCAAAACTGAACCAGGAAGAAATAGAAGATCTTAACAGACCCATCACAAGCACAGAAATTGAAACTGTAATTAGAAATCTTCCAGTGAACAAAAGCCCAGGACCAGATGGCTTCACAGCTGAATTCTACCAAAAATTTAGAGAACCGCTAACACCTATCTTACTCAAACTCTTCCAGAAAATTGCAGAAGAAGGCAAATTTCCAAACTCATTCTATGAGGCCACCATCACCCTAATACCAAAACCAGAAAAGGATGCCACAAAAAAAGAAAACTACATGCCAATATCACTGATGAACATAGATGCAAAAATCCTTAACAAAATTCTAGCAAACAGAATCCAACAACATATTAAAAAGATCATACAACATGACCAAGTGTGCTTTATCCCAGGAATGCAAGGATTCATTGATTTGTGGATATTAAATTGGATATTAAATTGGATACTAAATTTGATTAAATTGGATATTAATTTGGATACATGAAATTAACAAATTGAAAGATAAAAACCATATGATTATCTCAATAGATGCAGAAAAATCCTTTGACAAAATTCAACATCCATTTGTGATAAAAAATCTCCAGAAAGCAGGAATGGAAGGAACATACCTCAACATAATAAAAGCTATATATGACAAACCCAAAACAAATATCCTCAATGGTGAAAAATTGAAAGCATTTCCCTTAAAGTCAGGATCAAGACAAGGGTGCCCACCCTCACCACTACTATTCAACATAGTTTTGGAAGTGTTGGCCACAGCAATCAGAGCAGAAAAAGAAATAAAACAAATCAAGATAGGAAAAGAAGAAGTAAAACTGTCACTGTTTGCAGACGACATGATCCTCTACATAGAAAACCCTAAAGACTCTACCAGAAAATTACTAGAGCTAATCAATGAATACAGTAATGTTGCAGGATATAAAATTAACACAGAGAAATCCTTTGCATTCCTATACACTAACAATGAGAAAACAGAAAGAGAAATTAAGGACACAATACCATTCACCATTGCAACAAAAAGAATAAAATACTTAGGAATAAATCTACCTAAAGAAACGAAAGACTTATATATAGAAAGCTATAAAACACTGAAGAAAGAAATCAAAGAGGACACAAATAGATGGAGAAATATACCGTGTTCGTGGATTGGAAGACTCAATATTGTGAAAATGGCTATACTACCCAAAGCAATCTATAGATTCAATGCAATCCCTATCAAGCTACCAACGGTGTTTTTCACAGAACTAGAACAAATAATTTCACAATTTGTATGGAAATACAAGAAACCTCGAATAGCCAAAGTAATCTTGAGAAAGAAGAATGGAACTGGAGGAATCAACCTGCCTGACTTCAGGCTCTACCACAAAGCCACAGTCATCAAGACAGTATGGTACTGGCACAAAGACAGAAATATAGATCAATGGAACAGAATAGAAAGCCCAGAGATAAATCCACGAACCTATGGACACCTTATCTTCGACAAAGGAGGCAAGGATATACAATGGAAAAAAAGACAACCTCTTTAACAAGTGGTGCTGGGAAAACTGGTCAACCACTTGTAAAAGAATGAAACTAGAACACTTTCTAACACCATACACAAAAATAAACTCAAAATGGATTAAAGATCTAAATGTAAGACCAGAAACTATAAAACTCCTAGAGGAGAACATAGGCAAAACACTCTCTGACATAAATCACAGCAGGATCCTCTATGACCCACCTCCCAGAATATTGGAAATAAAAGCAAAACTAAACAAATGGGACCTAATGAAACTTAAAAGCTTTTGCACAACAAAGGAAACTATAAGCAAGGTGAAAAGACAGCTCTCAGAATGGGAGAAAATAATAGCAAATGAAGAAACAGACAAAGGATTAATCTCAAAAATATACAAACAGCTCCTGAAGCTCAATTCCAGAAAAATAAATGACCCAATCAAAAAATGGGCCAAAGAACTAAACAGACATTTCTCCAAAGAAGACATACAGATGGCTAACAAACACGTGAAAAGATGCTCAACATCACTCATTATCAGAGAAATGCAAATCAAAACCACAATGAGGTACCATTACACGCCAGTCAGGATGGCTGCTATCCAAAAGTCTACAAGCAATAAATGCTGGAGAGGGTGTGGAGAAAAGGGAACCCTCTTACACTGTTGGTGGGAATGCAAACTAGTACAGTCACTATGGAGAACAGTGTGGAGATTCCTTAAAAAACTGGAAATAGAACTGCCATATGACCCAGCAATTCCACTCCTGGGCATACACACGGAGGAAACTAGATCTGGAAGAGACACGTGCACCCCAGTGTTCATCACAGCACTGTTTATACTTGCCAGGACATGGAAGCAACCTAAATGCCCATCAGCAGACGAATGGATAAGGAAACTATGGTACATATACACTATGGAATATTACTCAGTCATTAAAAAGAATTCATTTGAATCAGTTCTAATGAGATGGATGAAACTGGAGCCCATTATACAGAGTGAAGTAAGCCAGAAAGATAAAGACCAATACAGTATACTAACGCATATATATGGAATTTAAAAGATGGTAACGATAACCCTATATGCAAAACAGAAAAAAGAGACATAATGTACAGAACAGACTTTGGACTCTGTGGAGAAGGAGAGGGTGGGATGTTCTGAGAGAATAGCATTGAAACAAGTATATTATCAAGGGTGATACAGACCACCAGCCCAGGTTGGATGCATGAGACAAGTGCTCAGGGCTGGTACACTGGGAAGACCCAGAGGGATGGGATGGGGAGGGAGGTGGGAGGGGGGATCGGGATGGAGAACACATGAAAATCCATAGCTAATTCGTGTCAATGTATGGCAAAAACCACTACAATATTGTAAAGTAATTAGCCTCCAACTAATAAAAATAAATGAAGAAAAAAAAAAAGAAGAAAGTGGTGCTGGGGAAACTGGTCAACCACTTGTAAAAGAATGAAACTAGAACACTTTCTAACACCATACACAAAAATTAACTTGAAATGAATTAAAGATCTAAACGTAAGACCAGAAACTATAAAACTCCTAGAGGAATACATAGGCAAAACACTCTCCGACATGAATCACAGCAGGATCCTCTATGACCCACCTCCCAGAATATTGGAAATTTTAAAAATAAACAAATGGGACCTAATGAAACGTAAAGCTTCTGCAGAACAAAGGAAACTATAAGCAAGGTGAAAAGACAGCCCTCCGAATGGGAGAAAATAATAGCAAATGAAGAAACAGACAAAGGACTAATATGAAAAATATACAAGCAACTCCTGCAGCTCAATTCCAGAAAAATATAAGACCCAATCAAAAAGTCGGCCAAAGAACTAAACAGACATTTCTCCAAAGAAGACATACAGATGGCTAACAAACACGTGAAAAGATGCTCAACATCACTCATTATTAGAGAAATTCAAATCAAAACCACAATGAGGTACCATTACATGCCAGTCAGAATGGCTGCTATCCAACGTCTACAAGCAATAAATGCTTGAGAGGGTGTGGAGAAAAGGGAACCCTCTTACGCTGTTGGTGGGAATGCAAACTAGTACAGCCGCTATGGAGAACAGTGTGGAGATTCCTTAAAAAACTGGAAATAGAACTGCTATATGGCCCAGCAATCCCACTGCTGGGCATAAACACTGAGGAAATCAGAATTGAAAGAGACACGTGTACCCCAATATTCATCGCAGCACTGTTTATAATAGCCAGAACATGGAAGAAACCTAGATGTCCATCAGCAGGCAAATGGATAAGAAAGCGGTGGTACATATACACAATGGAATATTACTAAGCCATTAAAAAGAATTAATTTGAGTCAGTTCTAATGAGGTGGATGAAACTGGAGCCCCTTATACAGAGTGAAGTAAGCCAGAAAGAAAAACACCAATACAGTATACTAATGCATATATATGGAATTTAGAAAGATGGTAACAATAACCCTGTATGCGAGACAGCAAGAGAGACACAGAAGTATTGAACAGTCTTTTGGACTCTGTGGGAGAGGATGAGGGTGGGATGATATGGGAGAATGGCATTGAAACATGTAAATTATCATATGTGAAACCAATCACCAGTCCAGTTTCGATGCATGATACAGGGTTCTCGGGGCTGGTACACTGGGATGACCCAGAGGGATGGGATGGGGAAGGAGGTGGGAAGGGGGTTCAGGATGGGGAACACATGTACACCCATGGCGGATTCAAGTCAATGTATGGCAAAACCAATACAATGTTGTAAAGTAAAATTAACAAATTAATTAATTTTAAACAAAGAACAAAATGTTCATCTATATTGGTTTTCTATTACTACCTTTAGTGTCTATAGACAGATCTAAGTAAGTTTTATGGGTGATTTCAATAAAAACCCTGAAGGAGTCATTTGAACACAATAGAAAGTGAAAGATAAAGACATGGGAATAAATGCTTGAATTTATATATTAGTATTCTCTGGATGCTGTAGCAGAAGATCACAGACTGAATGACTTACATAATATAAATTTATTTTCTCATATTTCTGAAAGTTCACCATCCAAGATCAAGGTGCAGTAAAAGTTGGTTTCTGGTGATGCCTTTCTCCTAGGCTTGTGGACAACACCTTCTCACTGTGACCTCGTGGCCTTTTCTCTGTCAGGGCAAAGAGAGAACTCTTTCTCTTAAGTTCTATCAAATTAGTCTACTTCCTACAACCTCATTGAACCTTAACTACCTCCATAAAAGCTATACCTCAAATTCCAATCATATTAGGGTTTAGGAAATGGCAACCCACTCCAATATTCTTGCCTGAAAAATCTCATGGATGAAGGAGCCTGGTGGGCTACAGTCCATGGTGTCGCAAAGAGTCGGACAAGACTGAGCGACTTCACTTTCACTTTCAGGGCCTCAACATATGAATTTTGAGGGGACATACTTCAGTCTATAACAACTGGTTTACAGGATGATAAACTTCTTCTTGGGGTGTATGTGTTTTACTATTTCTAAGATCAGCTCTGGTCATGTCAATCCGATGCTTAAAACTTTAAATAAATGATGTTTTTCTGTTAGGTATTTTGGAAAATATTATTATACAGAAAAGGAAACAGACCCAGAAGTTAACCACTATCAACATCTTCATATCAATTTTTGTATTCCATTGTGTCCCACATAAACATATGTGAATATCTTTTAAGAATACCAAGATAACCTAATAGGTGCTGTTAAGCCCAGCCACCTATGTGACGTAAATTATTAGAAAGACTATCTGAATGCTGTTTGAAAATAAACTTAAAGGGTACAGAAACAGGGAGACTGTGAAGCTACTAAACTACTCCAGGTAAATATTTGTGGATATCTTGGATCAGATATGTGATAAGAGATAGTCATATTACCAATATAGATAGATGACAGGTAAATAGATGATAGATGAGATATATTGATAGATAGAAAAGATAACAGTATTTGGTGATAGAATGTGGGTTATGAGAAAATCAGTAAAATCTAGGATAACCTGTAAGACATTTTTGCCTCATAAGTTTACATAGTCACAGGTTCGGGGATTAGTACATGGCTATAACACAAGAAAATAATGAGTATAGATAGTGAAGAAAAATTACATGGATGGTCTGTGTCTGACCCCTGGGATATTCCAGAATTTAGAGATTGAAGAGATGAGAAAGAAACTAGTCAAGGCAGCTAGGGAGCTACCACTGAGTGTGAGAGAAATGATTATGATTGTTGAATGTAAGGTGATGCTGGGCATTCAAGCAAAGACAGCTCCATTGCTGCTGAGATTGAAAGGAGATGAAACAGGTTGTCTATGAGACGTAATGATAGTTTAATGAAGTTTCCTAGTGACTTGAACAAAAGCAGTTCTATTGGTGTGGTGGGAATAAAGCATGACGAGAGGGACTTGGAGAGAAATGAATTAATTCAAATAAGGTATACAAATGGTTAACACACAGGAAATGATGTTCAACCTTGTTATCATTATTGTTGTTGTTGTTGTTCAGTCACGAAGTCATGTCCAATCCTTCGCAACCCCATGGGTTGCAGCACTCCAGGTTTCCCTGTTCATCACCATCTACCAGACTTTGCTAAAGTTCATGACCATTGAATCAGTGATGCCATTCAACCACATCATCCTCTGTCACCTTCTGCTCCTTCTACCTTCAGTCTTTCTCAGCATCAGAGTCTTTTCCAAAGAGTCAGCTGTTCTCACCAGGTGGCCAAAGTATTGGAGCTTCAGCTACAGCATCAGTCCTTCCAAAGAGTATTCAGTGTTGACTTCCATTAAGATTGACTGGTTTGATCTCCTTGAGACCAAAGGATTCTCAAGAGTCTTATCCAACACCACAGTTCAAAAGCATCAATTCTTCGGTGCTCAGCCTTCTTAAGTTCAAACTCTCACATATATGACTACTGGAAAAACCATAGCTTTGACTATATGGACCCATGTCACAAAGTGATGTCTCTGCTTTTTAAAACACTGTCTAGGCTTGACATAGCTTTCCTGCAAAGGAGCAATTATCTTCTAATTTCATTAATTATTCAGCGCAGCTCAGTTCAGTCACTCATTCGTGTCCGACTCTTTGCGACCCCATGAATCGCAGCACGCCAGGCCTGCCTGTCTATCACCAGCTCCCGGAGTTTACTCAAACTCAGGTCCATCGAGTCGGTGATGCCATCCAGCCATCTCATCCTCTATCGTCCCCTTCTCCTCCTGCCCCCAATCCCTCCCAGCATCAGGGTCTTTTCCAGTGAGTCAACTCTTCACATCAGGTGGCCAAATATTGGAGTTTCAGCTTCAACATCAGTCCTTCCAATGAACACCCAGGATTGATCTCCTTTAGGATAGACTGGTTGGATCTCCTTGAAGTCCAAGGGACTCTCAAGAGTCTTCTCCAACACCATAGTTCAAAAGCATCAATTTTTCGGTGCTCAGCTTTCTTCACAGTCCAACTCTCACATCCATACATGACCACAGGAAAAACCATAGCCTTGACCAAATGGACCTTTGTTAGCAAAATAATGTCTCTACTTTTTAATATGCTATCTAGGTTGGTCATAACTTTCCTTCCAAGGAGTAAGCGTCTTTTAACTTCATGGCTGCAGTCACCATCTGCAGTGATTTTGGAGCCCAAGAAAATAAAGTCTGACATTAATCATTAGGGAAATGCAATTCAAAAGTGACAATGAGCTATTACATCACACACACACACACTAGGAAATCTATAATCAAAAAATGTATAATAGTTATACACAGAAACTCTCCTATAATGTTGGTGGCATTGTGAAAATGCTGAAACTGCAGGTAGAATATAGGAATAAAGGAATGAGAGGCAGATGGATTACAAGAAGCATTTTGAAGAATGACCCAGTGGAAAATAATGACTGGTTGGATGTCCTGAGAAATCTGTATGCAGATCAAGAAGCAACAGTTAGAACTGGACACAGAACAACAGGCTTGTTCCAAATCTGAAAAGGAGTATGCCAAGACTGTATATTGTTACCCTGCTCATTTAACTTATATGCAGAGTACATCATGCAAAATGCCAGGCTGGATGAAGCACAAGCTGGAATCAAGATTGCCGGGAGAAATATCAACAACTTCAAGATATCATTCTAATGTCAGAACGTGAAGAGGAACTAAAGAGTCTCCTAATAAGATTGAAAGACCTGGATTAAAATTCAACATACAAAAACCATGATCATGCAATCCAGTTCCATCACTTCACGGCAAATAGATTGGGAAAAGTGGAACCAGTGACAGATTTTATCTTCTTGGACTCCAAAATCAGTGCAGATGGTGACTGCAGCCATGAAATTAAAAGATGCTTGCTTCTTGGAAGAAAAGCTATGACCAAACTAGACAGCATATTAAAAAGAAGAGACATCACTTTGACAGAAAGAACTGCATAATCAAGATATGATTTTTCCAGTAGTTATGGATGGATGTGAGAGTTGGACCACAAAGAAGGCTGTGAAGTGAAGTGAAGTGGCTCAGTTGTGTCTGACTCTTTGCGACCCCATGGACTGCAACCTCCCAGGCTCCTCTGTCCATGGGATTTTCCAGGCAAGAGTACTGGAGTGGGTTTGCCATTTCCTAATCTAGGGGATATTCCCAACCCAGGGATTGAACCCAGGTCTCCTGCATTGCAGGCGGATGCTTTACCCTCTGAGCCAAGAGAAGGCTGAGGGAGAACCAAAGAATTAATGCTTTCAAACTGTGGTGCTGGAGAAGACTCTTGAGAGTCCCTTGGACTGAAAGATCAAACCAGTCAATCCTAAAAGAAATCAGTCCTGAGTATTCATTGGAAGGACTGATGCTGAAGTTGAAGCTCCAGTAATATGGCCACCTAATGGAAAAGCTGACTCGTTGGAAAAGTTTCTGATGCTAGGGAAGATTGAGGGCAAGAGGAGAAAGGGACAAAAGAGGGTGAGATGGATATATGACATCACAACTCAATGGACATGAGTTTGAACAATCTCCATGAGATAGTGAAGGGTAGAGAAGACTGGCATGCTACAGTCCATGGGGTCTCAAAGAGTCAGACACGACTTACTGACAAACAACAAAGGAACCCACTTGGAACCACTACTGCTGACACGCACTGTTTATGGATGCCCCCCCAAGTTTCCAGTACTACATAGGCCTCAGATGTATATTTTCCTAGTTAACAGTGTTGATTGTTCAGAAAGAGGCAGCGGGACAGAAGTAGCAGTGATTAGGTTTGATAAGCACAAGTGTAGGTGCAGAGGAAACTGGTAAAGCCCAGGATGATCACAGCTCCCGCCTCTCACCTGGACCATTCCTTCTTGATACTCCTCTTAACTCTGCTCTGTCCCATTGCCATCATCATGGTTCCTCTGGTCCTCCTGCAATGCTGCTCCTGAGTCACACACATACACAGAGTTGAGCTTTAATCTCAGTCTCAAAAACCTGTACCCAGTTCCATGGTTATACCCCAGTGCCATTATCACACCCATCCGCCCTTTTGCAGGGGGAAATCTCTGAGCAGCAAGGTGAAGAAAGAGGGTTTCAATAGAAGAGAGGATTTATCTGAGGAAGAAAAAGAAGTGCAACTTGCCTCTTCCAGTATCCATGTTCCTTTCCCTCTTATATATTTTCCAAACGCACAGTCCAGTTCCCAGGAAGTATAGCACAAGCACAGTGATACATAGGAGGATTCCAAAGGGGCCAGAAATGGTCTGTTCTTGTGAACCTGCTTCCCTCACACAGAGAAAATGGAGAATGGTTAAGGGAAGACAGAATTTTAAATATCCATTGCCATAGGGAGATAGAAAACATATGGAGAAGTCTAAAGTCCTAGTTCAGAAGTTGAAGAGGTAAGAGTGCAGTAGGTTCATTCATAACTGAACTGAGAAAATACCACCTGGTACACATGTCTTCAGGATGCGCTGTCCAGAGGAGGTGATGCATAAACTGAGTCTTGAGGGAGGAGTAGGAGTTTCCCAGATATTCAAGGTGGGCAGAGAATTTCAGAAAGGAGGAGCACCATGTTCAGGGAATCTTACTGTCAGATCATCAGCCCTGAGGGTTGCCACCACCTCATGCTGCAAGCTGGAGAGGGACAGATCAGGAAGGAGCCAGATGAAGAGGAGAAGAGGGAGAAAGAGCCTCCTTCCCAAGGGTCTGACTGAATGTTTATTTTATCTGACAGTCCATGATGAGTCTGAGGGGAGGGTTATAGGGGTTTAAGTGATGCTGACATATCAGATGCCTCCAGCAGGTCAGGTGTCCCTTGTGGAGGATGGGTTAGAAGGGCAAACTGCACATATTCATTCATGATTCAATGAGACAGTGAATGTGAACAAACACTGCCAGAGTCTTTGCTTGGGACATGAATTCAAAGACAACAAGACATGGCCTCTGACATCCAGGTATTCTAAGTTACACAGGAGACAAGTCCATAAACAGAATTGTTAACTCAGTGTGGGGTGGCCTTGGACCGCTCCTTTATAAAGATAATGTCTATGCTGGAAGGTCACAGCACCTGCAAGGCCCCGTACCAAATGAGATGGAGGTTCCTTTTCTTCGAACATTATTAAGAACAGAACCATAACCAAGCACAGGACCCTAGGTAACCATATTGATCATCCCCCATGAAGCTGGCCTTAACTGAGAGACATCCCTCAACAGGAAGAAATAAAAAAGTGAAGGGCTCTTGACTTTGGAGGACTGATGGTAGAGGAAACAGCATTTCCAGAGGGTTGGAATCTTGTGATAGCAAGACTCTTTCAGGGTCTCTAGTTAAACAATCCAGTGTGAAATATGTGAGGAGAGTGACATGGGCAGAGAAGCATTTGAGCCCTGAATCATACAGGGAGACACTGGAGGTCAAACCCTCAGATGGCACAGCTGACACAATCCAGTTCCCTTTTTCTAAGACTACACTGAACACCCAGTGAATGATGAGTGATGTGGGGAGAGTTCCTGAAAGGCTGCTGTCTGGACCAACAATGGCAAGGGCTGGAGAGGAGAGCATGGATGTGCAAGAAATTTAAAAGCAGAAGCAAATTGGTTGTGCTTCCCAGGCTCAGGTATTAGGTGACCCCAGTGGAAGGTGGTACTAATAACAGAGAGGGGAGAGAAGCCCAGAGCTCTCACCGAGAGCACGTGAACTCCGGGAGTGCCCCTCCCCTCTGGCAGGTTGCACTCACCATGGGAACAGACTTGTGCAAAGTCTACAGAGGCAGTTTTCTTCTCCACATGGTTGCTGACCACACAGGTGAGGGTGGCACTGGACTGGATCAGGGACAAGTTCACAGTCAGTTCCCAGGTATTGGGGGCTAGTTCTGGTGTCCCACTCCACTCCAGCTCCCTGGGAAGGCCCGTGCTTTCCCAGGTCACACTCAGGTCTTCTCTGTTTCCTGGGACGTCACACTCCAGGGTGATATTGCACCAGCCTGGTGTGATGGATGATGACTTGACCAGGATCTCAGGAATGATCACGGGCTCTGGGGCAGGTGAGAAAGAAGAATGGAGCATCACATGAGTGGACAACTTTACAGTTCACATTTTCTCATCCATTATCTCACTGAACCTCTGGCAACCTCCCTCTCAGGATGCTGAATGCATTTTCCAGAAGAAGCACTATTTTCCCAAAACCCAAATATACAGCAGTGACAATAAGAAAAGAAACAATTGAGGTAAGCCCTATGTGATCTTACTAGATCAGCAAGCCTTAAAATTCTTCCATTAAAAAGAAAAACTATATGCTGGACCTCACCTTCCAGGATGCATTGTATATAAGAAATTGGGATGTTTCCTTCTTTCCAGGGGAAGAAGGTGGGGAAGGAAGGACTTGACCTGGTCCAGGACCATTGCCCTGCTTCTCCTGTTCAGATGATGCCTGGGACTACACAGCCCTTATGGAGCATTGACATATGGCCTGTGCTGGGATGCCAAACTAGAGACATTTCTGAGAGATTCAGTGGCAGTGACCAGCAACCACAAACCAAGTGTGGTTAGAACATGCCACTAAACTTGAGGTCTGCACAGGCAGAGAAGTCACTGACAAGTTTGTCATAGATATCACGTGGGAAACTAAAGTTGTCAAAGTCACTCTCATAACGGATATTTCCCTATGCAGCAGAAACTCTAGGGGAAAAAAGAGTTGACTGAATGAGGCTCTTAAGATGTATCGCTGTGTAAATTTTCTCCTGTTTCTATTGAGGATTTGAGAGCTAGATTGAAGGGGTCTTTGTGAGCAGTTATATCTCTGGCCTTTTCATACCAGAGTTTGAGCAAGCTCTGGGAGTTGGTGATGGACAGGGAAGCCTGGCATGCTGCAGTCCAGAGAGTGGTAGAGTCAGACATGACTGAGTGACGGAACTGAATTGATACCTCTAGCTGGTGAGAAGAGAGAGGATAGGGAGGACTACCTACATATGGAATTCCAAATTGTGGTAGATGAATAGTGCCCCAACCTCCGGAACCTCTGAATGTGTTAGGTTATTTGGCAAAGGGAAATGAAAGTAACAGATGAATTAAGGATATTTATTAACTGACTTTCAAATAGGGAGATTATTCCAGAATAACTGGTTGGAACCAAGGTAATTACAAGTGTCTTACAAGAAGAAGGAGGAAAAAGAAGAGGGGGTCAGAGAGATCAATGTGAGAAGGAATTGTCCCTCCATTGCTGGCTCTGAAGACGGACAAGTGTGGCCATGAACCCAAGAATGCAGGTAGACACTAAAAGGCACAAGGTGAAAGAAAATGTTTGTTCCTCTGGAACCTCCAGGAAGGCACACAGCCCTGACAGCACTGAGAAATGGAGCATTTCCTGCCATATCAATAAAGAACGATGTCACAGCCATCAGTGATTCAAGCCCCCAAATATGAACTTCTGAGCTCAGAAGGGGCCCAGGAAGAACAGTGCCTGTTATCCTGCAGCCATTAGTCACTCCCCATGGTGATTACTGAGGAGATGGAGTAGGGGGGCAACAGGGGTGTGAAAAAGCCCCAGAGAGCTGAGATGAATATGAAAGGAGTGATTTCAGTAAGCCCAGACTTTTGCGCCGTCCCACACATAGAAAAGCACTAAATTCCTTGAGATATCTGCTTTTCCTTAATTAACAATTATCTTTTGATGTTCAGATTACCTGCCCCTTGTTGCAAACTTTTATATGACCTGACTCCACCCCCTGCCTCCTCAGAGCAGTTCTCTCAGGTTTACTTGAGATGCTGTCTCTCAGGCTTGAAGTCCTAAAAATGTACACTGAATAAAACATAATTCTCAATTTCTAGCTTATGACTATTTTTTTTTTAAATCAACTTGATTTAGCCCAGTGAGACCCCTATTTGACTTCTGATCTCCAAAAAGATAAAATAATACTTTGGTGTTTTAAGCCACTAACTTTATACTAATTTGTGGTAGAAGCAATAGAAAATTAATACACAAATCAAATAAACTGAGTCCTATAAAGAATAATAATTATTATGGCAAATACTAATGAAGAACTATGGATGGAGGTTCATAACATTGTACAGGAGATGGTGCTCATAATCATTCCCAAGAAGAAGACATGCAAAAAGGCAGTGGTTATCTGAGGAGGCCTTACAAATAGCTGAGAAAAGAAAAGAAGTGAAAGGCAAAGGAGGAAAAGCAAGATATATCCATCTGACTGAAGAGTTCCAAAGAATAGCAAGGAGAGAAAAAATAGCTTTCCTCAGTGATCAATGCAAAGAAACAGAGGAGAACAATAAAATGGGGGAGACTAGAGATCTCTTCAAGAAAATTAGAGATACCTAGGGAACTTATCATGTAAAGATGGGCACAATAAAGGACAGAAACTGTATGGACCTAGCAGGAGAAGATATTAAGTGCAGTGGCAAGAATACACAGAAGAATTATACAAAAAAGATCTTAATGACCCAGATAACCATGATGGTGTGATCACTCACCTAGAGCCAGACATCCTGGAGTATGAATTCAAGTGGGACTTAGGAAGTATCACTACAAATAAAGCTAGTGGAGGTGATGGCATTCCAGCTGAGCTGTTTCAAATCCTAAAAGATGATGCTGTTAAAGTGCTGCACTCAATATGCCAGCAAATTTGGAAAACTCAGCAGTGGACATGTTGCAAGAATCCGACTGTTGAAACCAAGCACCAGACGTGGAGGGTTGGAGAACTCAGGTTTATTAAGCCTGCAGTCCCAGATGAGCTAACGCTCTAGGGTTCTGGGAGCCCGAACTCAGGATGAGCTTTACTTTTATAGGTTCAGTACACACAATTACACTGGCACTGGATGATTGGTTACCTGGGTGCTATGGGAAATGGGCAGTTACAGAGCACAGGAGTTGCTATGGGTTATGTGCAGGGAATTGACAAACAGAAATTCACAGAAGCAGGAATAGAACATTCCATACTTATCAGAATATCTTATGGTAATAGGCAATTGCTAGGTCATCTTGTTCCTATCTTGGAGCTGCAAGAATATTTTTACAGAAGCAGAACTAGCATGAAATTATTTCTGAGTGTAAGTTTTCAATTTTCCTCTTCAGTCTCCCCCCTTGAAGCCCCTTAAATCTTATAAGGCACCAACTTCTTGATCTTCTTGGCCCAGGGGCTGATAACCTCTCAGGGCTAGGAGGTGTGTGGTGCCCTCCATCTGCTGCAGCTTCTACTAGGCCAGAAACTGTCCTCATGATTAATGACAAAAGGCTCGAAAAGAGGAGGCAGATCCAAAAGAAGAGTAGGACTATTCATGCTAGTGTTTTGAATCCTCCGTGATAAGAAAACCATCCCTCAAGTAGCTCTCCAGGATTCCATCCCTTCCAAGTCTGGACTGGGACATGAGCTATTTTAGTCATTTTCCTGGTTATTTCTTCTAAGACCTTGTCTTTATCATCTATCTGTAGACAACAGTTGCTAAGATTGAGCTTCCCACAGATGCCCCCCGCCACCCCTTGTAGCCAGTAAGTAATCTAGAGCTAGGTGATTCTGATAAATAACATTATGCATCTTGGTTTGTTGTTCTGCCAATAAGTTACGAAACTTGACCATTTCATTAGTAAAGATCTCAACCACTGCCTGGAGCCAGATAATTCTGTTATGCATGTAAATTGGGGCTTGGTAGCCTCAGGACCCATCTTCTGCTCAATTGGCTGGCCCATAGTGTAGGATTATACATTCAGGAGGACATTTGTCATCTTTCCAATTTCCAATCTGTAGATATCTGCACTTTTTGATGAGGACTTTGTCTTTATAAACTGGGACTCCCCGTGATTAACCTTGGGCTAGGGGAAGTAGGAAAAGGAGAGATGGATAGTCCCCAATAAGCATGCCCCCCTGACCAGTTGGCTGGCAAAATTGAATATGCATTAGCCCCACAAATCCAACATAATAATCCTTCTGGAGCAGGTCAATGACCTTCAGTGGACAAGTCATCCCGTCTGGTCTTTAAATTGGGGAAGCTTGCTAGAGGGTGAGGATTAGGCTCTGTATAGTTTGTGTTTCCCCACCAATCAGAGGTGTGAGTATTTGCATTATAATATCTTTAGCGAAGACAAGTGACTCTTCCTACCGGAATGTTGAATATTGGGCCCCACAGCTCCAGACAATTCTTGCCAGTTATGGAAGTCTTTAAATGCCAAATTCTGACCCTGGTTTTCTTGAATTCACCTGAGCTGTTGAAGGGTCTCTGGTTTGTTCTCCCATCTTAGTTACCCCACACACACAGCAAGAAATAATCATTAATGTCTGGGCTATGTTCTCAGCTAGAGCTAAGAACAGGTTTTTAGTTTTGACTGAAGAAGGAGGGGGACCACTTTCTATCTCTTTATAAAAAGAATGGAAGAGCTTTTGTGTAGATGCCAGGAATGGAACAGAAACACTCTGGAAATCCAACACAGTTCCTGGGTCAGCACCTCTCCCATTGATATAAATACCGATTTTGAAACCATTTTTATTCATTTTGAGTCCCCGGGGTTGAAGATAGTGAAACTGACAGGATTATACATCCCTAGTTCACAATTGGGGCCAACAGTTCCCTTTTGAAGGAGAGTTATCTTCTTTTATCTTTTCACATTGTCCATGTGACACAGCTCCAGTGAGGGCAGTGAGCCCAACAATAACCATAGCAAGAGTAGTGGGTGGGTGCTAATTCACACATATATTTGTCATTGAACGAGTACTGTTGTTCCCATGATAAGCCCCACATTTTATAGTATTCCAGGGGTTTCTGTTAATAGCAGCACACACTTCAAAATGTACCACCACCAGAGGTTCTAAATTTGTAATTTGTGTCTGGTTAATCAGAAGCCCTCCTTCTTGGTGCTGAACCTCTAACCAATCTTCATTAGGGGGCAATCTGGTGGTCAAACCAAATATATTGGCCTTCTTGTTGACAAATAGAATAGGTTGCCTTGTTATGAACACAGGTTTCTTGGGCCTCTCCTTGGCAGGGGAAGTGAGTATGGCGAAGCAAGGTCCAAGTGACCCCCTGACCTGATCTAGTCATGTGAATGCATGGAGTACATGTGGGGCTGCTTTACTTTCTAATGCACTATATCTCAGCAGGATATAAGCTGCTATTATACAAAACATTTGATTCCATTTAATAATCCCATTACTTTGGGGGTAGATTTTAACCAAAGAAATCCCTCATATTTGACCCACAGAAAGCATCAAGGTCAGTGGTGCAACCAGTCCCTACTTGGCAGGGTGTCATCATAACCCTGACTCTCAGATGTCCCTCGTCAAATTCCTCAAGTTTCCACCATGTGTGAACCAGCCAGCCCTGAAATGACTTGAGCAGGGTTGAAGATCTTGGGCAGGATTTGGGTGTCTAGGAAGGAAGACCCAAAGTGGGATTGTTGAGATGAGCCTCAGCAGTCCAGTTCTCTCACCCTTCTAGAGGTGCTGTTATCTTCACCCAGGGATGGTGACTCCACGGAGTGACACCTGTAACTTAACAGCAGCAGGGGTCACCAGGACGACTGTTTGAGGGCCTGTCCAGATTGGCTGAAGTGTTTCCTCTTTCCAGTCTTTAACCCATACCTCATCTCCTGGCTTATAGGAATGAACCCAATTGCCCACAGGAACGGGAGTCCTTCCTAAGGTTTCTTGAGCAACATGGCGGAAGACTCTTCCCAGGGCCTGGAGGTGTCAGGACATCTTCAGGTCAGCTAGTCGTTGGGAGTCTCCCTTGAGCTTCCCTATCACTGGGGGTGGTCTCCCATATAAGATCTCAAAGAAGAATAGCCTGAGGATCTCAGGGTGCACTGGGCTCAGAGCAAGGCTGGGGTAGCATGACGACCCAAGGTAACTGGGTCTCCTGACAGAGCTTAACTAACGTGCTCTTGAGGGTCTGATTCATGTGCTCAACTTTCCCTGAGCTTTGTGGCCTGTTAGCGGTTGGGAGCTTCCATTTAACCATCAGTGCCTTGGATAAAGTCTGGATTATCTCAGACACAGAGGCTGGCCCTTTGTCATACCCTATGGAGGCAGGTAGCCCGTACTTCAGGATTATCTCTCTTAGTAGGGCCTTGGCCACCTCACGTGCCATTTAGCGTGCCTGGGATAGGCCTCAGCACATCCCAAGCAGGTGCAGACTACCACAAATAAATATTTAGAACACTTGCAGGGCTTGACTTCAGTGAAGTCAAAGGGCAGTGTCCCAAGTGTCTGAACCCCTGGGCTGGGTCTTGGTCATTGGCTGGCATTGTCTCACGCACAAGTCACACCTAGCACTGATCTGAGGACACAGGGTTGGGAGCTTAGGAACAGAATAGTAGCAGCTCAGTAAACTTTCCAGTGCACTTTTCTTTAAGTGAGTTGTCTCATGGTGCTGTTTCACCAGCTGGACTGCTATATTGCTGGGGACAAAGAGCCTTTGCTCTGGCAGACTCCACCAACCCTCTTTTTCTTTTGTTCCTCCCTCATCTAAAGCCCATTGATCTTCTTCCTCAGTATATCTCAGGGATGGAGGCAACTTTGGTTCCAAGAGTACCTTAGAAATTGGCTCAGGGCATACCGTGGGACTTGGTTGGGTTGCTGCCTTCTTGACTGTCTGGTCGGCCAACTGATTCCCTTTGCTACCTGGATCAGTTCTCCTTTGATGGCCTTTGCAACGGATGACTGCCACTTGGGAAGGGTTTCAAACTGCCTCTAACAGCTGAAGGACTTCTTCTTTGTTTGTGATCTCCTTTCTCCTGTTATCAGTAGTCCCCTTTCTTTAAAAAGGACTCCATGAACATGTAAAGCAGCAAAGGTGTACCTTGAGTCAGTGTAGATATTGACTCACTTTCCTTCAGTGTGCCTTAGTGCCTGGATAAGTCCCCACAGCTCAGCCCGTTGGGCTGCCCACCCATGCGGGAAGCCTTTACTACACTGTCTACTGTTGTTATTGCATAGCCTGTCTGGTGGTATCTGCCCTGACAAAACTGCTTCCATCAATGAACACTTCCAGTTCTGGGTTTTGGAGGGGAACATCCATCAGGTTTGGCCTGCTCAAGTAAATTTCATCTATGACCTATTCGCAGTTATGATCACGGGTTACTGTCTCCTTAGGTAAGAAGATAGTGGGATCCAGCATCTGCCCAGTTTCAAGGTGGACCCATGAGTTTTCACAGAGTAGTCCCTGATAGTAGTCATCCTGGTGTTGGTGAGCCGCCTGTACCCTTGGCTGTTCATCAGCGCAGTAACAGCATGGGGAAACTTTATATTTATATTTTGTACTAGTGTAAGCTAATCTGCTTCTCTGACCAGGACCACAGTGGCAGCTGAAGCCTGGAGACATGAAGGCTATCCCGTGGTCACAAGATCCAGTCGTTTGGACAGGTATGCGACCAGGCACTGCCATGGCCCAACTGTGTGAGGACCCCCAGTGCAGTGTGATTTTTCTATGCATGAAGAGGTTAAAGTCCCACAAAACATCTAGCAGCTCTAATGCTGGAGCGCTGGTCAAAAGTCTTTTTATCTCCCTGAAGGCTGTTTCTTGTTTAGGCCCCCACTCTAGGGGGTCCTTACCAGACCTTGCTGTGGTTTCGTACAATGGTTTGGCAATTTCAGAAAAACTCAGTATCCAGATCCGTTAAAATCAGCAACCCCAAGGAACTCACAAATATTTCTTGGTGCTTTGCTGAGGTATTGAGCAGATAGTTTGTTTCCTCTCATGCCCAAGGGCCCAGTGGCCTCTAGAGATGACAAACCCAAGGTACTGACCTCCTGTCTGCAGATAAGAGCCTTTTTCCATGACATCCTGTACCCCGTAGTGGATAGCAGAGCCAGCAGGGCTTTGGTGACTTTCCAGCAGTCCCTTTCGGTTTGACTGGCTAGCAACAGGTCATCCATGTACTAGAGTAGGGTGCGGTTCAAAGTTTCTCTGGGGAAGGCAGCAAGATCCACAGCCAGGACTTCACCAAACCAGGTAGGTGAGTTCTTGAAGCCTTGCAGCAGTCGGGTCCAAGTCAGTTCTGTCTGTCTCCTGGTGTGTGGGTCTTCCCACTCAAGGGTAAAGAAGGGCTGGCTGGCCCGTGACAGCAGAAACAGAAGGCATCCTTGAGATCGAGACAGTTGACCCAGCTTGTATAGATGGGTAAGAGGCTCAGGAGCTTGTAAGGGTTTGGGACCACTGGATGGATAGTCATCATTGTGTTGCTGATGGTGTGGAGATCCTGGTTATGGATACAGTCGTTCCCTCCAGGTTTCTTAACTGGTAGGAGTGGAGTGTTGAAGGGAGATTGACAATCAAAATTTGGGTGTCACGCAGGCATTGGATGTGGTTTCAAATTCCCAGGCATGCCTCCTGTGGTACTGGATATTGCCTCTGTCTGACAGCAGTGGCCCTTGGCTTCATGTCCACCATGAAGAGTGTGTGGTTTTTGGCCAAACCTAGGGGCCCCTTTTCTACCCAGACAGCAGAGAACTCTTTTAGCAGGCTGGTTGGATTTGTCTGTTCTCTCTCTGAAGAATAGAGGCACACTTCTTCTTCCCTGGGCACAGTCATAGCTGTCATCAGAGCTGATTGCCTCCACAGGATGAGACTCACATGCCTCCTGGGGGCAAAGGTAATCTGCATGCCAAGCTTTGTCAGTAAGTCTCTGCCCAGTAGGGGAATGGGGCACTCCAGTAAGTATAGGAATTCTTGAGTCACTAGGGGGGCTTTCTGGCATGAGCGGGACTTGCAGAATGAATGGGCAGTCCTGTCTCCTGTGGCCGTGATGATAGTTGCTCTTTGACCTGTGAGGGGAATCACAGGTGTGATTATCACAGAGCCTTCAGCTCTGGTGTTCACCATAAACGTCATTGATTGCCCCCCTAATTTCATTGCCACCGTAGGCTGCCAGGAGGCCAGGGTCAGGGAGCCTGGTCCTTCCTAGTCTGATTCTGCTCCTGCCAGGCCGATAAGGTTTTGGACAATTGGCTCAGGCTGGTGCTTTCCTTTGTTGAGTTGACTGAACTTCTTTGACCTTTCACACATCCTTCTGTGATGGGAGCATTCATTCTTCCAGTGTCTGGTCTCTTCGCAATAGGTGCTCTGGTTGAGATACAGTAGTGGCCCCTTCTTGACTTCCCCTTTACATGGAGGAACGGTCTGTTACACTGGATCTGGGTCCCCCAGTGCAGCAGCCAGCAGCAACACCTACTTCATTCTCTTGTCAGCCATCCGTTGGGCTTCTTGGTAGTGGTTCACAAACACCTTGTTTGCAACCTCCAGCACCTGAGTGGCATTCATTCCAGTGAACCCCTCGGCTTTCCGGAGCTTAAGTCAGATGTCAGCATAAGACTGAGCCACAAATGCTGCATTGACCATGTATTGGTTTTCTCGTCCTTCGGGGTCAAAAGTGGTGTACACCCAGAATGCTGCACACAGTCTCTCATAGAACTCCAGGGGTGATTCACCTCTGGTGATTCACCAGGTGCTTCTGGTGCCCCTCCGTTGTCTTAGACATATTGGTTGGTTTCTGGCTCCTGCCCTCAGTCCCTGTAGCAGGGCTTGCCAGTACTTATTGAGGGAGTCCTTCCCATCCAGGGCATTGAAGTCTCAGTTGGGCCAAACGTCCATTGTAGTCCCCAGGGCCCAGGCTGCAGGATCTACTGTACCAGATGGTGCCTGCCCTTGGATCCATCCTGGAGCTTCTGAAGGATTCAGCAGCATTTCTCAGTGTCAAAGAGAGTCAGAAGAAGATGGCGACAGTTGTCCCAGGTAGGCCGGTGGCTGTGAGAAATACACTGAAAAAGACCAATCATTGCCTGTGATATCTCTGAGTAAGATGGAGTGTGGTGTTTCCAGTTGAGGAGGTCGGTAGTGGTAAAGGGTTGGTAATAAAGGACTGAGCATCCTAGCTGGACAGAGTCATCCTCATTAATCTGGGAAGGGCCTCAGGTCTCTCATAAAGGCATCAGCAGGGCTGTGGGCTGATGAGCTGGCTGGTTGTCTGAGCAAAGTCGCTGTGGGCTCGGAGGGTGCCCTGGATTTGGAGGTGAAGGAGACACAGATGGTGGAGGGCTGTCTGGTAAAGGGTGAGGAGGCTGAATGAGAACTGGAGGAGCAGTTGGAATGTAGGGCAGAGGCACAGGGACTCTTCTTCAGGATCCCCTTGGTGGATAACCCTTTTTGGCCCTTCTTTGCCTTTTCTTGGAGCCAGCCAGGCCACTGGCTCAAATATCCTACACTGTTACTGCTGGTTTGCACAGAACTGAACCCAAGGAGTTAGCTGATTGGTGATTTGCAACCAGGACTCTACGTTTGGAAACTGGTCTGGGTGCCTGGGGGTCTCTATCACCACTCAGTATACAGCTCTAACAGTAGGAAGATCTAGAGTACCCTCTGCAGGCCAAGCCACCCCAAAAGTCGGCCATTCTGACTCACACAGGGTGCAGAGCTTTTCTGAGGTCATCTTAACCCCATAGTCTCCAGAGAAAATTTTCTTGAAGTTTTTATCATACAATTTAAAACAGTTGGCTTAGAGTAGCCTCCCCCATATTGACAAATGTAATCTGCCTCTCTGACCAGGAAAGAGGGGGTGCACACGGGAAGGGCCTTGTAGCTCAGGTAGCACTGATATCACCACTCCTGGAAAGCCCAGTATTCCCACACAGCACAATTGCGGGTCTCCTTAAAGATGGCCCTGATCGCTAAATACCTCAGGGAGACAAGACTGAAAGGAGGAAATCCCTTGTAAAGGGATTCATGAAGGAATAATATCAGGTGGGACTCCGGAGGACATCTGGGGTGATCGACCCTCTCTCAAAGGCACTGAGCAAGTGGAGAGAGCAGTATGCATACTCCTTGCCTAGGTAAAGGGCCCAAAACACTTGGGGAATCGGGGAATTATATAGAAAAAGTGAAAGAGGAAGACAGCCTCGTAATGAGAATCCAAAAGTAGGCAGGAGCACGTCAGAGTGTGCCTCTTCACATGGGCTGGCCCAAGGGACCAAGAGAAAGTGAGGTACAGAATTGCCTGGCAAAAGAGGTAAGTTTTCTTGAGGAAAACTCAATTTATCAATAAGTTGGCTCAGAGTCAGCTGATGGAAGGGGAAAATGAGCATTCAAAATTTTAAGAAAATAATTTTGGCAGAGGGTCCTAGGGCAAAAGAGTCATTTGGACATACACAACTTCTAAATCAAATCAGTAACCAGTTGTCCCCCTCCCTCTGTATCCTGCCCTGTGTTGGTGGCATGAAGAGAAACAAGTGTGGGTACCCCCTCCAAGAAGAGACCATTCAGGTGCCCACCTGGCCATGTCGTCATGGGGAACTTAGGTACCACTTAGCTTTGGCAGGTAGTGTAAGCCTCTGACCAGGATCTGACTCAGAGGGAGGGACTGGGTCCCCCAGAGACAGACACTGCCCTGTGCAATATGAGGTCACCCCAGAACCACAGGCTAGGGCCCACTCAGAACCCAAAGCCATGAGGGCCGAAGAGCCACACAATCACCCTGGAACAAGGACAAACTTGGAAGTTCACTCATATACACATTCAGAACAGAAGTCATCACAACACCTGCCTTCTGCAGAGTTCCCAGATTTCCCTAACTGTTGCTCAAGGAGATGATCAATCTCCTCTTCTACCCATTGAGTTAGGACATGACTGGGGGCTGGCCCTGGGGCCTTACCTTTTTGAGAAATCTTGCCTGGTGAGTTGGTCCATCCCTCCAATGAGTCCGGCCAGGGCTCAGCCACATAGAGATTCAGAATTCCAGTCCAAAAAAGAATACAGAAAACCACCAAGTGGCAGCCCTCCTCATTTGGCTCTGAGTTCCTCCACTCTGAACCGGCCAAGACACTGGTGCGGTGTCTCAAGGGGTCAGTGTGGTTGGAATCTCCCTGGGGCTTCCAGAAATGTTGCAGAAGTCAGACCATCAAGAAACCAAGCACCACACTTGGAGGGTGGGAGAACTCAGGTTTACTAAGCCAGTGGTCCCGGACAAGCTAACCCTCTGACGTCTGGGGGCCAAAGCTCAGGGTGAGTTTTACTCTTATAGGGTCAGTACACATAATTACAGTTGGCACCAGTTGATTGGTTGCCTGGTTGCTATGGGTTTTGGGCAATTACAGAGCACAGGAGTTGCTATGGGTTGCATGCAGGAAATTTTCAAACAGAAACTCATAGAAGCAGGAACAGAATATTCCATACTTGTCAGAATATCTCATGGTAATAGTTGATTCCTAGGTCACCGTGTACCATCTTCACTCAGCAAGAATATCTAACAGAAGCAGAATGAGCATGAAGTTTTTTCTAACTGAGTGTTAAGTTTTAAATTTTCCTCTTCAGCCACAGGATTGGAAAAGATCAGTTTGCATTCCAATCCCAAAGAAAGGCAATGCAAAAACACTCAAACTACTGCACAATTGCACTCATCTCACACGCTGGCAAACTAATACTCAAAATTCTCCAAAATAGGCTTCAACAGTACCTGAACTGAGAAATTCCAGGTATTAAAGCTGGATTTAGAAAAGGAAAAGGGACCAGAGATCAAATCACCAACACCTGTTGATTATAGAAAAAGCAAGAGAGTTCCAGAAAAACAATTACATCTGCTTCACTGACTATGCTAAAGCCTTTGACTGTGTGGATCACAACAAACTGTGGTAAATTCTTAAAGAGATGGGAATATCAGACCACCTTACCTGCCTCCTGAGAAATCTGTATGCAGGTCAGGAAGCAAAGTAAGTAGTAGACATGGAACAACAGACTGGTTCCAAATAGGGAAAGGAGAACATCAAGGCTATATGTTGTCACCCTGCTTATTTAACTTCTACACAGAGTACATACTGTGAAATGCCATGCTGGATGAAGCACAAGCTGAAAACAAGATTGCCAGGAGAAATATCAATAACCTCAGATATGCAGATGACACCTCACTGATGGGAGAAAGAAAAGAGGAATTAAAGAGTCTCTTGATGAAAATGAAAGAGAGTGAAAAAGCTGGCTTAAAACTCGACAACAAAAAACTAAGATCATGGCATCCAGTACCATCACTTCATGGCAAATAAATGGGGAAACAATGGAAACAGTAACAGACTTAATTTTCTAGGGCTCCAAAATCACTGCAGATGGTGATCACAGCCAAGAAATTAAAAGACACTTGCTCCTTGGAAGAAAAGCTATGACAACGTAGACAGCCTATTAAAAACCAGAGACATTACATTGCCGACAAAGTTTATTCTAGTCAAAGCTATGGTTTTACAAGTAGTCATGTATGGATGTGAGAGCTGGACCATAAAGAAAGCTGAGAACCAAAGAATTGATGTTTTTGAACTGTGGTGTTGGAGAAAACTCTTGAGAGTCCATTGCACTGCAAGGAGATCAAACCAGTCAATAGTAAAGGAAATCAGTCCTGAATATTCATTGCAAGGACTGATGCTGAAGCTGAAGCTCCAATACTTTGACCACCTGATGTGAAATACTGACTCTTCACAGCATCAGAAAAGTCTCTGGTGCTGGGAAAGACTGAAAGCAGGAGGAGACGGAGAAGACAGAGGATGAGATGGCTGGATGGCATCATCCACTCATTGGACATGAGTCTGAGCAAGCTCTGGGAGTTGGTGATGGACAATGAAGCCTGGCATGCTGAAGTCCATAGGGTCACAAAGAGTCAGACATGACTGAGTGATTGAACTGAACTGATGATAAATACACTTACCCCAAATTTTCTTTCTCCTTTTCCAAAACACTGAAATGATTTTATCCCTGGTTTGAATCTCAGCTCTGTTCATTTGTGGTAAACCTACTTATCCTAGCTCTGAATGAGAAAATGGGATATGAAGTCTGGTGTCTTGAAGGGATCCTGAAAAATGGGGCCTGTGTGAAACTCCTACCACAAAAGCAGGAGGGCAGCCTTAGTGTGGGGTGAGGAGGTCTCACTTACCATCAACAGTGAGGTGGAAAACCTCGGTACGTTCTATTCCTCCAGTGAAGCTGGCTCGAGCCCGGTACTGCCCACTGTCCTCGGAGGTCAGGCTCTCAATCTTCAGAGACCTCACGCTGGGTACATGGACCCTCTGCTGGTACTTGTCCTGAAGGCTGACCCAGGTTGGGGTTTCTGCCCCACGGCGGACTCGCAGCAGGACTCTGTAGTTTGACTCAGGACCAAAGCCCCATGAGACCTCCTCTGGGTCAGCTTCTTGATCACATGAAACAACACAGAACCTCCTCGTATCCCATACATGGGAACAAATCCAGAATCCTGAGCTTCAGAATCACGTGGTCCAGAATTCTGGGCCACTGTGCTGCAGATGCCTAGCACATTGGAGATAGAAAATGTGAGTAGTTTCTCAGTTAAGAAGAAAAGAGAAAGCAACAGAACTTATCTTTTTCATGAAATCCATCCAATATACTCTCCTGATTCTTGGAATGCAAGTACAGTGAATTTGAAGTAATTCTGGAATCTAATCCTGGTTCTGGTGGTGCCTAAGCTTGAACAAGTTACTTAAACTTGCTAACCCAGATTTTCCTTGCTTGGCTGATAATGATGTGTGTGAATTATGTGAGATCATGGTCTGAATCACATTTTCAGGTATATATAACTGTGAATTTGTAGAAGGAGCTCCCAAAGTGTCTCTCAAAGACTCCCCTTCCTCCTGTTCACACCCTTTTGACACCTCTTCCCCTGGAATACGGGCTGCGCCTGGTGATTTCTTTCCAAGGAATAGAATACAGACACAGATGGATGTTATTCCATGATACTGGGTTACACAAGACTGTGACGTCCCTCTTCCTTACACACACACTCTCTTTCTCTCCTTCACTCTCTTTCTCACTCTGAGGAATACACCTGCCATGTCGTCAGCTGCCCTAAGGAGGGCCCCACATGGTAAGGAGCTGAGGGAGCCTCTGGCCAACAGCCAGGGAGGAACTGAGGCCCTCAACCCAACAGGCACAGAAACTGCCTCCCATCAACAATCCCAAGTGAGCTTAGAAACAGATCCTTCTGAGATGACCCCAGGGTGGATGCAGCCCCAGCCAAGACTTTGATGTTAGTTGGGGACACCTTGAGCCAGAGAGGACTCAGCTGATATACACCTAAGCCCTGACCCACGGAAACTGTGAAACCATATTGGGTGGTGATTGAGGCACTACGTTTTGGGGTGACAGGTTATACAGCAATAGACACCTAATACAAATATGAAGGCTGCTCTCCTTCCTGTTCTTTATAGGCAGCATTGTAGTCAGGACAGATAAACAGAGCTGTGTAAAAAACAGTTATAATACCTCAGGGTCTTAGAACAAGGGGTGTTTATATCACACACCCAGGTCCCAAAAGACAGTGAGAGAGAAGTCCTATCACACATGGAGGAGGCGCCACCTCCTTGTAGCTGCACCCAAGGAGCTCACAGCATCCTCACAGGCTCCCAGTCCCACAGCAGGGAGGGGAGACAGGAGAATCACCCAAGGGTTTCCCTGCTTCTGTCCAGATATAGTGTGATTTCTGTTTTTGCTTTTTTGCCAGCACTGGTCACAAGGCCCTGGCTAACTGCCATGGCCTAGAATATGAGAGGGAGCAAGTGAGCATTTAGTGAACTCTGCCGTCCCTGCCACCAAGTCGGCACTTCCCAACAAGACCCTGAGAAATCGCAGTGGGCCTTCCTCAGATAATTTTATGCAGAGTTGTGACCACTTGGCACATTCCTCTCAGGGCCAATTGCTCCAGAGTTTATCTTGCCCCTTGAGGCTTCAGGTCCAGGGACCTGATATCCTCTGTCCTTTAGGGGACCAGGGTAGGACAGTACAAGACCAGGAAAGTGCCACAGAATAACTTTATCCTCAAAGAAAAATAATCTCCTTCTTCCAACAGGTCAAGATTTGCCTGGGTGGGGCTCTGACCGCCGGGGACACAGTCTTCTCACCAAATCAGTATATTCTCATCTCAAACCTGCCTCCCTCCTGCTGTCCTAACACCCACTCCTGGTCTCACTGGAAGCAGAGAAGAGCTTATGCCAGCATTCATATGCACAAGTGTTTCCGATATTTTTGTATTCATTTAGTCATCAACTCATTTAATAAGGCATCGCCTGAGGATCAGGCCTTCACCACAGTCCTTTCAACTTCTTTTACAGAACTCACAGACCCTCTTACAGACCCTTACACTGAGCTTAATGACCTTTTAGTCCCAAGTCAAAAGGCTTCACAACATGTATCATTAGGGAAAGTGGTCCACAAGAGTAAAAGGTATTCACTCATCCATAAATTGTGTCCCGCTCCTCAGAGCTCCTCTTTTGTCCCTTCTTTCCACACCTCACTCCTCTATGAGACCCCAGTGCAAGACTAGGTCTGGTGCAAAGGAGTGCTGCCCTGTAGAGCAGCAGTCGCCAAACTATTGACACGAGGGACTGGTGTTGTGGGAGACCATTTTTCCACAGATGGGGGATGGTTTCAGGATGATTCAATTACATTACACTTATTGTGCACTTTATTATTATAATAATACATTGTGACCTGTAATGAGATAATTATACAGCTCACCATAATACAGAATCAGCAGAAGCCCTGAGCTTGTTTTCCTGAGCTTTGGCAGTGAGGGGGAGTGGCTGTAAATACAGATGAAGCTTCACTCACTCACCTGTCACTTAGCTCCTGCTTTGTGGCCAGGTTTCTAACAGGCCAGTGACCAGTGCTTGTCCATGGCCATGGATTTGGGGGCCCCACTGTAAAGCACACACCCTGGTGTGAGAATGGACCCCCACACACAGTTCACAGAAGGTCAATTGAGAAGTGCTGGGAAAAACTTTGATACCAATCCCTCTAAACAAATCAGGACACAAACACCATGGCCAGAAGGCCCCCATGACACAGTGCCCTATCCCTCTCTCACCAGAAACAGAGCTGGCACAAAACTTGATCTTAGAATACAGCCTCCAGAACTAAGGGAAAACAAATTTCTGTCGTTAATTCACCCAGTCTGTAGCCTCTTGTTTGGCATTCCAAACAGTGTAACACACCCTACAGGTTTTAGAGAGAATATATTCCTGCTGACACCTTGATTTTGGACTTGTGAGCAACAGAACTGAAACCATACATTTTTGCGTTTTTATGTCATGCAGATTTGTGGTTCTCATTAAAAGATTAGTGTCTATATAGGAAGAAGAAGAAGAAAGAGAGAAGTGTCTCTCTCTCTCCTCCCCCTCCCCTTCCTCTCTCCCTTTTTCCCTCTGCTCTCTCTGCATGTCTGTCTATCTTTCTTATGTAATCTTTGAGCCCCAGGAACTATAGGAAAAACAAAACAACTCTACCATATCTCTTTAGTGAAATAAAATTGACAGAAGAGAAAGCTTACAATTTACTGCTGACACAGAGGTACCTAGTTAAATGGGATGTAATGTCATGCAAAGTTCATTGTTATTTCAAGACATCTATTTACAAATGCTTTCCAGGTGGCACTGATGGTAAAGAACTGGCCTGCCAATGCAGGAGACTTAAGAGACATGAGTTCGATCCATTGGTTGGGAAGATCCCCTGTAGTCCACTCCAGTATTCTTGCCTCTAGAATCTCATGGACAGAGAAGCCTGGAGGGATACAGTCTGTAGGGTCAAAAAGACTCAGATACAACTGAAGCAACTTAGAACGAATGTTTTCAAATACTCTCTAATTCACTGAATTTTATATAACTCTGACAAGTTCATATAATGACTGGGATACTAAACCCAAAAATTAAAACAATAAAAGCTTTCCAAACATTCTTCAGAATTGCTACTTCACTGGGTCTTATTATTTCTCATCAGTTTTTATTTAATTTCATTATAGACACATAATCTGTGACGAAGTCCTAAATGAGATATACAGAGAACAAGATGGTTGAGGAGTAGGCGGATGCAGAGTACATCTCCCTCCACAAATACATCAGGAATACACCTTCAGACACAGAAGTGCTTGCAGAACACCACCTGAGAGCAGACAGGAGTACCTGACCACTGGAAAAGAATATATAGAAGCATGAAAAACTCGGTAGGATAAAGGAACTAGGGGGGAAACAGTTAATAGGACTGGACCTGCCCTCAGCGGTTGGGGGAAATGAAGCTGGGGTCTGACCCCACATCGGAGCAATTGTCTGGGTCAGAGGAGAAACATTTAAGGCTGAGAGTGAAACAGCTGATCTGTGGCAGCCAAAATGGAAGGAGAATTAGACAGTCCTTGCTGCAGTCATACTGCAGACAAGGACACAGGTCCCCTAGAAGGCACAGTGTCTGGAAGCTGAATTGTATGGACTGCGGAGCAATCCCAGGGGGGCGAGGGCTGCTGTTGACTGCAGAGAGGCAGAGCTAGGGGACATGAGGCAGCAGGTTGTGGTGGGAAATGCCTGTGGAAGAAAGTCAAGCAGCCATGGAAGCAAGGAAATACTGCTGAGTCATGCATCGGGGGTGGAGCCAAGGGGGGTTTCACAAGTTGAAATCCAGAGGCTCCTTGCTTTAGTTTTTTTCTTTTTTCTTCAGCGTCTGCTTCAGTTAGTTGTGTTCTTAACTGGTAGATATCATTTTTGGTTTCCTTTGTTCACCAAGTCAATCTATTGTACTTTATTTTTGTTTGACTGTTTTGATTTTGCTTAGGGGTGTATATGTATATGTGTATATTCCGTTATTTAAATGATTATTTCCCTGATTTTGTAACTGCCATTTGTCAAATCAAAAAATTCCTAGTAACAAATGACAATGGAAAAAAGACAACTCAAGACCTACGGGATGCAGCAAAAGCTGTTCTAAGAGGGAAGTTCACAGCAATACAGTCCTATCTCAAGAAACAAGAAAAACCTTGAGTAGACAACCTAACTTTACACCTAAACAACTGGAAAAAGAACTAAAAAGTCCCAAAATTAGCAGAGGGAAAGAAATCATAAAGATCAAAATGGAAATAAATGAAAAAGAAATGAAAGAAATAATAGTAAAGATGAACAAAACTAAAAGCTGGCTCTTTGAGAAGATAAGCAAAATTGACAAACATTTAACCAGACTCATCAAGAAAAAAGAGAGAAGAATCAAATCAACAAAATTAGAGATGAAAAAGGAGAGGTTAAAACAGACAATGCAGAAATTAATAGGATTAAAATAAGAGACTATTATGAACAATTATATGGCAATAAAATGGATAACCTCGAAGAAATGGACAGATTCTTATAAAAACTCAATCTTTAAGACTGAACCTGGAAGAAATAGAAATTATGAACAACACAATTACAAGCACCGAAATAGACGCTATAATCAAAATTCTCCCAAAAAAGGAACGCCCAGTAACAGATGGCTTCACAAAATTTTATCAAACATTTAGAGAAGAGCTAATGCCAATCCTCCTAAAACTCTTTCAAACACTTGCAGAGGAAGGAACACTTCCAAACTCATTCTATGAGACCACCATCACCCCGATACCAAAATCAGACAAAGACAACACACAAAAAAGAAAACTATAGGTCAATATCACTGATGAACATAGATGTAAGATTCTTAACAAAATTTTAGCAAACAGAATTCAACAACACATTAAAAAAAGCTCACACACCATGATCTAGTTGGGTTTATTCCAGGGATACAAGAATTCTTCAATAAATGTAAATCAATCAATCTGACACATCATATTAACAAATTGAAAGATAAAAGCCATATGATAATCTCAGAAGATGCAGGAAAAGATGTTGACAAAATTTAGCATCCATTTATGATTAAAACTCGTCAAAAAATGGGCATAGAAGGAACCTACCTCAACATAGTAAAAGCCATGTATGATAAGCCCACAGCAAAAATTATTCTCAATATTGAAAAACTGAAAGCATTCCCCCTAAAATTGGGAACAAGACAAGGGTGTCCACTTTCCCCACTATTATTTAATATAGTTTTGAAAGTCCTAGCTAAAGCAATCAGAGAAGAAAAAGAAACAAAAAGATTCCAGATTGGAAAAGAAGAAGTAAAGCTCCCACTGTTTGCAGATGGTATGATACTGTACATAGAAAACCCTAAAGATAGTATCAGAAAATTTCTAGAACTAATCAGTGAATTTAGCAAAGTCACAGGATACAAAATCAATACACAGAAATAACTTGCATGCCTTTATACTAACAATGAAAAATCAGAATGAGAAATTAAGGAATCAATCTCATTCACCATTGCAACAAAAAGCATAAAGTATCTAGGAATAAACTTACCTAAGGAGACAAAAGGACTTTAGACAGAAAATTATGAGACATTGTTGAAAGAAATAAAAAATGACCTAAACAGACAGAGAGATATTCCATCTTCCTGGGGAGGAAGAATCAATATTTTGAAAATGACTACACTATTGAATGTAATCTACAGATTCAATGCTATCCCTATCAAATTACCAATGGCATTTTTCACAGAACTAGAATAAAAAATTTTGCAATTCATGTGGAAGCACAAAAGACCCCAAATAGCCAAAGCAGTCTGGAGAAAGAAGAATGGAGCTGGAGGAATCAACCCTCTGGACTTCAGATTATACTACAAAGCTACAGTAACCAAGACAGTACGGTACTGACACAAAAACAGAAATATAGACTAGTGGAACAAGTTAGAAAGCCCGGAAATAAATCCAGGCACCTATGGGTACCTTATTTTTAACAAAGGAGGCAAGAATATATAATGCAGCAAAGACAGCCTCTTTAATAAGTGGTGCTGGGAAAACTAGACAGTTGCATGTAAAAGAATGAAATTAGAACACTTCCTAACACCATACACAAAGATAAAATCAAAATGGATTACAGACCTAAATTTAAGATCAGAAACTATAAAACTCTTAAAGGAAAACATAGACAGAACACTTAATGACATAAATCAAAGCAAGATCCTCTATGACTCATCTCCTGGAGTAATGGAAATAAAACAAAAGTAAAAAGCAGGGACCTGATTAAACTTAAAAGATTTGCACAGAAAAGGAAACTGTAAGCAAGGTGAAAAGACAAAATTCAGAATGGGAGAAAATAATAGCAAATGAAACAACTGATAAAGGATTAATTTCCAAAATATACAAGCAGCTCATACAATTCAATACCAGAAAAACAAACAACCCAATCAAAAAAAAAAAAAAAAAAAAAAAAATTGGGGAAAGACCTAAATAGACATTTCTCCAAAGAAGACATACAAATGGCTAACAAACTCCTGAAAAGATGCTCAACACTGCTCATTATTAGAGAAATGCAAATCAAAACTAAAATGAGATATCACTCACGCTGGTCAGAATGGCCATCATCAAACAGTCTACAAACAATAAATGCTGGAGGGGGTGTAGAGAAAAGGAAACACGTGCACTCTTGGTGGGAAAGTAAATTGATAAAGCCACTAAGGAAGACGGTATGGAGATTTCTTTAAAAACTGGGAATAAAACCACTATATGATGCAGCAATCCTACTCCTAGGCACATATCATGAGGAAACCAAAATTGAAAAAGACACATGAATCCCTTTGTTCACTGCAGCACTATTTACAACAGCTAGAACATGAAAGCAACCTAGATGTCAATCAACAGATGAATGGATAAAGAAGTTTTGGTACATACACACAATAGAGTATTACTCCGCCATAAAAAGGAATGCATTTGAGTCAGTTCTAATGAGGTGGATGAACACAAAGCCTATTATACAGAATGAAGTAGGTCAGAAAGAGAAATATAAATATCATATGCTAACACATACATACAGAATCTAGAAAGATGGTACCAAAGAATTTATTTGCAGGGCAGCAATGGAGAAACAGACACAAAGAACAGACTTACAGACATGGGAAGAGGGGAGGGGAGGGTGAGATGTATGGATAGAGCAACGTGGAAACTTACATTGCCACATGTAATATAGATGTACAAGGGGAATCAGCTATATGTCTCAGGTAACTCAAACAGGGGCTCTGTATCAACCTAGAAGGGTGCCATGGGGAGGGAGATGGGAGGGAGTTTCAAGAGGGAGGTTATATATATGTATATCTATGGCTGATTCATCTTGATGTTTGACAGGAAACAACAAAATACTGAAAAGCCATTATCCTTCAATGTAAAAAAAAAAAAAAATAGAAAGCTAAAAATAAATAAATAAATGATATATACAACTTTCTCATGACAGTCGCCCTTAAGTTCCCTTTTTGCTTAATTCCCAGTCCTCTCTGCTTCACCCTCCTTTCTTTCTTCTCCAAGTTCACCCCCTGCTGGAACCCACTTAGCAGTTTACTGTTCCTTCCATGGTTTCTTCATTCTTTTACAACATGTGGCTATACAGACACCCTTAAATTTTGTAGGCTACTCCTACTTTTACAAAATTAGAATTTTACTGTATTCAACATCCTTCATTGGCCCAAGAAAACTAGACTCCAGTTGCTTCCTCCAGCTCAGATACAGGGTTCTAGGTCTGCCCCTTCTCCATTGGACAGTGGCAGAGGCTATTACATTCCCTCTGTCAGGTCAGGTGGGTCTTGTTCCCACTCCTTTCATCCCAGAAGCTGCTTCTGTATCTCTCTCTATTCCTCTCCCCAAGTAGCTCCAGACTTCCTTGGCTTCCCTGTTATTGAAACAGTAGTGACCTCACCTCCCTAGTAATGGATCCCTTATGCTAGCTAAGGCTGCCTCCAATCAGGGGTCCCAGCCTCAACACAACTTAAGACATCAGAAAGAGAAGGGGTCCCTGTATGTTGATCCCACCACAAAGAGCCCAGGCAACTCACTGAGGAGGAGGCTGGTGAGTCCCAGGAGCCGGGTGGCCCAGCAGAGGTGGGGGTCTTCTGAGGAGGGCTCCATCTCAGGCTGCCTGACAGCCTATGCGGCTGCAGAGGAAACATTTAGGAGGAGCAACAAGTGAGCGGGAAAGGCTTCATCTCTAAGAGTTCTTGGGCTCTTCCCCACCCCAAAGGTGGGGCTACCAAGTTAGTTCTGGGTGCCAGCTCACAGGGATAGAATAAGCCATAGAGATGTTTCTTATTATCCCCAGAACCTACAATAGGACCTCAATAAACTATTGCAGAATAAATACATAAACAACTCCACTTTATGATATAACTGTACTGCATTGGCAAGGTGCCCCATTCCTGTGGTCATGCTAGGTTGGTGATCACACAATCCTTACCCCTACCCTCATTATAATCCCTTTACTAGTTTCCCCTGGTTAACAGCTCAGCCCAGGCAGTCTTGGTCACTAATATCAACCTATGATCCAGCACAGAAATTACACTGTTACACCCAGGATGGACAAGGTATCTTCTTATTTATACCATTTTGAGATAAATTTCCTTTTTGATTTTCTGTGAACTTCAACTATCAGTTGCCCAGCTAAGAAGCCACTAGCAAAAGAAACTAAAGGTTGCTGTGAGAAGTGTCGTGTTCTCACATGCCCAGTACAAATATTAGCATATATCTGTTCTTGCACTCTTCTGGTTTTCTTACTTGTCACTAGTAGCAGTTATCCTCCCTACACACCAGGCAAAGCCAGACCCCATGGCCTCTGATAGGCTCTTGTCTGCATCACACCCACCACTTCTCTTTCATCCTCTGCCAGCCCTGCTCCTGCTATCATGGAGGGGCAGGCATGGATATCTACACTCCTCCTGTCCATAGCCTCAGCTGCCTCAGACTCACTGCCACCTGCTGAGGCTCAGGCTCTGGTGTCTTCTCCCTAGACTGAATCCCCTCACTTGAGAACTGTCTCATCCCACACTCCACAGGAGCAGCCCCATCCACCTAACTCCTGGTCCATGCCTCCTTCCCCTGCCCACTGAGGCTTTCTGCTCAGCTGCCCAGACCCCAAAACTGCATCCACAAGACTGGCATGCATTCAGTCATGCACTCAAGGCATTCATGGCATGGTGCATTAAACCCATTTTTGGATGTGAAAACCGAGATCAAGTGTGGCTGCATGTTCTGCGAAAAATCACACAATGAACCAAGGGTAAGGTGTGTACTCTCAACAACAAACTCTAGAAAAAATTTCACTGCATCACAGCCACTGTCCCATCCCACTCTGTGACCTCGAACAACTCACAAGAGTTCATTTTCTGTTCCCTTAAACTGTTCTGCAACATCTCAGACAAGAGAATATCCACCAGACTCATCCCCTCCAACCCAATCTATTATTGAGGAAATTACTTCAAAAGATGGTCCGTGGGTCCTGTGGTCACTAACTTCTGTATGCAGTCAAAATCCAGGCAGCTCATCCACTGGTCATTCTCAGGGTGAAGATGAATGAGTCTGGTATGTCCTTCTCTGTCATGTCCCTACACCTGTTGTGAACAATCTTTGTGTGAGAAATGTTTGGCTTTGAAAATCATTTGTTAAACGGGGTTGGGAAGGAGGAGCCTAGAGAGAAAGAAGGAGCAATGTGGTACAAGCCACGGACACTGGGAGAGAGCCACACTGTAGAATTTATATGCTGGTAAAACAAGTAGAACTTTTAAAAAGTTGAGGTAGCCTATGTCCTATTCCACATACTAACCATCCTGTACTAGGCATAACACATAAACAAGCCCACATACAAACTTCAGAAACCTTGCAAAGAGTTTACTAAACACAAACACTTGGTGCCGGGATTCTTTGGGGAATTAAAGGAAGACAGACCTGGATCTCCATAGTGTGTGTGTCAGGAAGATCAGATGGGAGGAAAGTGTAGAGTCCAGTGATATGAAGAATCCAGGAAACAGATATCTGAGAGATGACAAGAGAAATTAAGCTCCAGAGAATGCACGGAAATTTTCAGAACTCTGGATGTCCAAGGGACTTAGGGATGATCATATCTATTTTTATTTGAATTTCCAAAAGCAAACTATTCCAATGGAGAGCTGAGTGTGAAGAATACATTTATTGAATATCTATTCTATGTGTTTTTAATTGCACATTATTATTATGCATAATTATGTGCAAAAAAATTACACATAGAAACTTACCTACAATATGTGCTTAATTAAATCCTCATAATATATTACCTAAGCATTACATGCATCTAATGAAGGATCATCCTGAAATTACAAAGAGATTAAATAACTTGCTCAAGGTTGTATTTTAAGTAACGGACAAGTTGCTCACAAGGATCAACATCAGCCCAGCCATGGACTTGCTCAGGAGAGTGTCATTTCTGAGGAACTTAGATCATGACTGTGAAAGCCTGAGGAATTAGAGGTCGGCTGTTTCCTTATATGGGAGGAAACTGCAGCTCTGGGAGAAGGATTAGGTAGCCTAGGTAAAGGAAAATTTGGGATAGAGGATCCCATTAGTCTTTTCTACAATTGCCCTTCCTGGTGAAAGACAAGAGGCACCAAACCAGCCGTGTGTGGTTTACCACAGAGCAGCTGAGAAGCCCCAGAGCTGGGCTGGAGGGAGAAGCAGACAGCAGCAGGTGCAGACTAGCCATCAGTAATCCTCTCCTCTTCTCTTCCTTTTTAATAGAACTGATAATTTGCCAGTTTAAAATTATATTTAATTATTTTAATGAAAAATAAACAGCACTAAAATTTTTAAATTATTGAGAGGATGATGGGTGGTTTCAATGAGTCATTCAAGGAAACATAGGTAAATACTGAGCAATGATAACCATAATTAGAAAACAATGAATAATTCAACATCCGTGTTAAAATGTGAAAGGTATAAAATCTCAGAGTAAGAAAATTCTCTCCTTTATAAAAGAAATGAGAAAAACGGCTTCCCTTCTACATCACTTTTTCAGAACTCTGGAAAATAACTATGACACACAGTAATCCGATGGGGCATTTATTCAAGAAAAAAACAGAATCCCAATAAGAACAGGAAGTGTTATGGTGCTTTAACTTGCTCTATGTTCTCAAGTAGCATAATTCACCTGAAAAAGAATAGCCTGTGTTCTTGGTGAACACCAGAGATCTTGCAACCACCACAGAGAGCCATTTCAGAGTTTTATTCCCAATAAATCTGTCATGATTTGACACACCTGTTGCTACTCCTCAAAATCCCACCTCAAAAAAAAATCTGTGTTTGCCCTAACAAGGGGTATTTCTTTGAGCTGCCCTAAGTATTGAATAACAGTTAGTGCAAACTATAGACTAATTAAAGTCTTACAAGGGAAAACTGGTGAGTGAAGGTGTTCTGAAAGGAGTCAGAGATCAAATTGCCAACATTCTTTGGATCATAGAGAAAGCAAAGGAATTCAGAAAAACATTTACCTTTGCTTTGTTGAGTACACTAAAGACTTTGACTCTGTGGATCACAACAAACTGTGGGAAAATCTTAAATTAATGGGAGTACCAGACCACCTTCCTTGTCTCCTGAGAAACCTGTATGTGGATCAAGAAGCAACACTTAGAACCAGACATGAAACAACTGAATGGTTCAAAATTATAAAAGGAGTATGAAAAGGCTGTATATTGTCACCATGCTCCTTTATCTTCTATTCAGAGCATATCATGCAAAATCCAGGCTGCATGAATCACAAGCTGGAATCAAGATTGCCAGGAGAAGTATCAACAACCTCAGATGTGCACATGATACCACTCTAATGGCAGAAGTTGAAGAAGAACTAAACAGCCTCTTGATGGAGAAGAAAGAGTGAGAGAGTCAATTCCTAGACAGGTTGATAAGAAATCTTGGAGGAGGAGGAGAAACCAAGTCCGGGGCTCTCAAGGTGAAGATAGGGGTCTGGAGTTCTCAAGGAAGAGAAAAGGACAAACTTTTTTTTCTATAAGCCCAGAGCTGATGATTGCACAACTAAACAACCTATCTTGCTCAAGAGTATGTTTTCCCTTAACCTCTGCACCAATGATTATATAACAACAATGTATGCTACTTGAGGACATGTTTCTCCTTCTTGAGAAATTTCTGACTAATCCTGTCATCTTAAAATGTATAGCATGGGAGTGTGTCTGTAAAGATCTTTCTATTGTTAGCTCTAAGCCTGTTGTCTTAAAATATATATTGTGGAAGTGGGTCTGGTAAGACCTTTACAAACTTGAGACAATCTTTTCATTTATTGTAATAACCAATTGAAAATGTATATAGCTCCCTTGCTAGGAATAACGAGGCTCCCAACTATAATCATGAACATGGACTTCTCCTGCGTAGGAACATCAACCCTGACCTCTAACGTGGGGTAATATTGTTCAGGGACTTGGGCCCTAATCACAAAGTCCTGAGACATGCTTTTACATCTAAACTTTTGCTCCACCAATATACCGGACCCCCTCTCACAGTCTCTAGTTCTAACCACACCTGTAAGTCTCTGAGGTCAATGTTAAGGGCTGAATATTTGTATACCCACTAAATTCATATTAGGAAGCCCTAACCCCAGTGCTGGATTTTTAGGACCTGGCCCTTTAAGAAGTGGTCATTTTATGATCAAGTCATGAGAGTAGAGCCCCCAGGACAGGATTAGTTCCCTTATCAGAAGAGGAAGAGAGACCAGAACTTCCCCTCCACACCATGTAGGGACACAGCAAGCCAGGAAGAGGGCCTTCACCAGGAAGAGCACCAACCTGATCAACCTTGATCTTCAACCTTGATCTTGGACTTCACAACCTTCAGGACTATGAGAAAATTAATTTCTGTTGTTTAAGTCATCTAGTATATGGGATTTAGGAATAGTTCCCTGAAAAGAACAAGCAGTACTTCAGGAAAAGAAAAGAATTGACTCCAGGACCCTCCAACCAACATCCAAGCCTCCCTCACAGCATCTTTCTACCCTGCCTACGGAACGCTAATGTCCCCTGGTGGCTGAACATCAAACTGACATTAGTGCTTTCCTGATGGTGACTTCCGACACTCACTCAACATTCAGCAATCAGTCACGCAGTGAGAGTCTACTGTGAGCAGCACCACTGGGATACAAACACAAAAGGCAAAGTTCCTGTCGTAAAGGAGTTCAAACTCTAGTGGGGAGACTTCTAGAAGCAGAAACTGCTGCAGTGTGGGTGTATGTGCTACAGGACAGAGGAGTTAAGAGGCATTTTCTTTCACAGAGGAGTAAGGGCAGCACGTGTGAAACTGAAATAAAGCAGGAAGGCCTCCCGGAGGAGGACTTCAGGATGACCTGCAGGAGGCAGGTCGACCTGGCCACCAGCAGGGGAAGGGTCTGCTTCAATAGTAAGAGCTGTAGCTGGGAGGTCTGTGGCCAGGGTCTCCACCCCTTACAGAGGCCAAGGCAGGTTCAAACTGGGAGGAGACTGGTCCAGCACTAGGGATGTGAGGCATGGCCAATGCAATGGCCCTAAGGTTAATTTTATTTTATTTTTTTTTTTTTTTTACTTTTTTTTTTTTTAAGTTGGAGGCTAATTACTTCACAACATTTCAGTGGGTTTTGTCATACATTGATATGAATCAGCCATAGAGTTACACGTATTCCCCATCCCCATCCCCCTTCCCTCCTCCCTCTCCACTCGATTCCTCTGGGTGTACCCAGTGCACCAGGCCTGAGCACTTGTCTCATGCATCCCACCTGGGCTGGTGATCTGTTTCGCCATAGATAGTATAGATGCTGTTCTTTTGAAACATCCCACCCTCACCTTCTCCACAGAGTTCAAAAGTCTGTTCTGTATTTCTGTGTCTCTTTTTCTGTTTTGCATATAGGGTTATCGTTATCACCTTTCTAAATTCCATATATATGTGTTAGTATGCTGTAATGTTCTTCATCTTTCTGGCTTACTTCACTCTGTATAATGGGCTCCAGCTTCATCCATCTCATTAGGACTGGTTCAAATGAATTCTTTTTAATGGCTGAGTAATATTCCATGGTGTATATGTACCACAGCTTCCTTATCCACTCATCTGCTGATGGGCATCTAGGTTGCTTCCATGTCCTGGCTATTATAAACAGTGCTGCGATGAACATTGGGGTGCACGTGTCTCTTTCAGATCTGGTTTCCTCAGTGTGTATGCCCAGAAGTGGGATTGCTGGGTCATATGGCAGTTCTATTTCCAGTTTTTTAAGAAATCTCCACACTGTTTTCCATAG